>NC_056735.1:1899305472-1899317972 GCF_019279795.1 Protopterus annectens
CCTATGATTCCAACAGATATGCCATTTCAATTTAAGAGATTGCAATTCCCAATTTGATTGGCATTTGCAATCACCATCAACAAAGCTCAGGGCCAATCTTTAGAATTGTGCGGTTTAGGTCTACACACACATTGCTTCTCACATGGACAATTATATGTTGTGTGTTCTAGAGTCGGCAAACCAGACAATCTCTATATCTGCACAGACAATGGAACAACAAAAAATATTGTATACCCACAAGCATTGTGAAATTAAACATATTAGAAACGTGCGCTTTCTCTTTTCTTTCTTTTCCATTTAACCAGACTGAGCCACAGCAACGCGTGGCTGGGTACAGCTAGTATATATATATATATATATATATATATATATCTATATACAGTGTGCAAATGGAGAGTTTTTACATATATAAGATATGTAAACATGAAGTATCTGTATATAAATTCTAAATAACATAAATATAAAACAGTGTCCATATCCTTACACACAATATATCTCTTCTTAATGTTTCGATGGTCTATCTCTGAGGAATGGCTTGATCAAAATCTTATCATTCAAGCCATTTCCTCTGTCAGACTACATTCTTATTATCCATTTTATTTCTTGCTTTTCTGTGTGGTTCTTTATATTTCCTATCCTCTTACTTCTTTCCATCAACTCTACCACCATGAATCTAAATGTATGGCTTAGGTCATGATTTGATACATGTTTAGCTAATGCGTTGGTCTCATCTTCATGATTTATAGCATAAACATGCTCCCTCACTCTCTCTCTCAATGTCCTTTTTGTTTTTCCTGTATAGTAGCTGGTGCATTTCATACAACTAGCCAGATAAACAAGGTCTCTAGATTTGCAGTCAGGATAGTGTCTAAATGTATAGGTTCTTTTACTGTCAGGATGTATAAAAACGTTAGAACACTGCATGTACGAACATTGATTGCAATTTCTGCATGGTTAAGTAAATTGTCTATTCAACATTGTCTTATTGCCTTTACTTTCTTCATAGCAAAGCAGTCTTTTCAATGATTTGTTGTTGCGATAACTATATCTAGTTTTTGGACCAACCAGAGTTCGAATTTCATCATTTGTGGTTAAAATAGCCCAGTTACTATTAATAATATTACATATATTCCTATTGTTATTTGAATATTGTATATTCAACCTAATATGTGCATTAATTACATTAGAATGCCTCATCATTTCTGTTGATTCAATTTCATTAACATTCTTTTACTTAAAATAAGGACTCCCCTTCTTTTCTCTATCTATTACCACTGGATCTTTTATAACATCACTTTCTTTCCTGGGGTATCCTCTCGCAATAAATTCATCCCTCAAAGTGTCCAAAGTTGACTCACATTTGATATCATCACTAGTTAATTTAGATATTCTCCGTCCTTGGTTGATAACCATATTCTGATATATCTGTCTGGGGTGCAGGCTAATGCGATGAAGTAAACTATTTTTCCTGCATTTCTTTCTATACAGTGATGTTGTAAAGCTATTTTCTTTCTCGTAACCAATACGTCCAAGAATTTAATAGCTGTTCTAGACCATTTGCCGTCAAATTTCAGAAAGGTGGTAGTCTGGTTAAGGTACTCAATAAACAAACACAAATCAACTTCTGTACCCTCCCATAGGAAGAAGACATCATCTACAAATCTCTTGTAATATTTAATATTCCCAGCATAGATTGCATCCATGATGAATGTCTTCTCCCATTGGGCCATGACCAAATTGACGTATGAGTTTGCACAAGGCATTCCCATCACCACACCTTTGGTCTGCAGATAATAATTATCTGCATATACAAAGACATTATTTTCCAAAATGAGCTCAAGTAACAGCATACATTTCATCACTTCATCCTTATTGACATTTCTTGCACATAAGATTTGTCTCAAGTATTCTATCCCCTCTGTATTAGGTATCATGGTAAACCAACGATTTCACATCCAGAGTTACTAGCCAGATATCAAGCAACTCATTGTTGTTATTCATACATTCAAAGAAAGTTTCAAGGAAGTCTTGAGTATCCCTGATTATGGTATGTGTCATTTGAACTATCCCTTAAGTTGTTTTTCAACATAAATGGAGAGTGGTTCCATCAACCACCCTCTACTCGAGACAATTGATCTCATTTTAGGGCTCTGATAGTCTTTATGGTCTTTCGGAAGCCCTCTAAATGTTGGAACAGTTGGTAATTCAACCAAAAATATTTGTATAAATCAGGATCAATAATACCACACGTTAATAAATCATACAACTTACTATGCATGTTATTAATAATCTTGTTTAACTGTATAGAATTTATTAACTGATATGTTTCATTCTCATTAAGCATTGTTTGCATCACTTCTTCATAGTAATGTTTATCTAAAACAACAACGGCCCAACCCTTATCTGCAGGCCTAATTACAATTTCATTATTGTTGCTAAGACTAAGAAGTGCTTCACGTTCCCCTTAATTTAGATTATAAAAAGTCTGATTACATTTAAATCTTTGTTCATTGTACATATGTATAAAATCCCTTTCACATGTTTGTTCAAATGCTTCTAAAAGGGGGTGTACATAAGGTACAAAAACACTAGGTTTCCTAAACAAAACATGTTCATTGTCTTGGTTATCCCTATACAGCATTTTTAATGCTATGTTCCTAACAAACATCTTTATGTCAAGGATAAAATCAGTAATGTCAGTTCTTCTAGCAGGTATAAAGGAAAGTCCTTTATTTAAAAGTGATTTTTCAAACATTCCCAATTCATACTGAGATAAATTTATTACTAGTTCAAACTCATTCTGGGATGTTCTCAAATCCCCTGATGTTTTTTGTTTCCTGTTGGTCTTGATGGGAGTCCATTTCTTATGTTCCCGAATTGGTAGGGGGAATTGATGAGCCACCGAGTTTAAAGCTGGTTGAACAATGTGGCCGTTAATCTGTTTTCTTCTTGCATCTCCATTTGATGCTAAGTTTAATTCGCTAGTTGTTATTTCATGTTGTCCCTCGATATGTATCGCTGAGTTAGGCTCAGTGTTCTCAGTAAGGCTGTTCTGCTTCGCTGTAGTTTTAGGCATATCCGACGGTTGCTGCTCCATATTCATTGCTAGTGCCCCTCGGCTGCTAATTGTAGCCATAGGTTCTATGCCATTTCCATTTTCATTTCCTTGAACGTTGGAAGGTTGATTGGGGGTGTGGTCCCTTTCTGGCTCTTTCAATTGGTGGGTAGAGGGAGGATTATGAAAGCGACTCCTGGCTGTAGATTCTCACAGTCTTCTTGATTCCCACGGCCAAGAAAAAAACATTCCCGACACTAAAGTCTTTTAGGTCACGTTCAAGCTTCTTCTTTTTATCTAAAAGTAGTCTTCGTTCTAGTGCCTATATGTGCGAGTGTATGTCTTCATAAAACATGGCATAGTCTCTCTCGTTCACGAGCGACAATATTTCAGCTTGTTTATTTATTTTTTCAGCTGTACTGTTCTCTGTTAGCATATATTGCTCAATGAGAAGCTTTATATATAAAAAAATAGTGTCAATATTCAGTTTTTGCCATTTGGCCAAGAGTTCAGGGTAAAGCGTGCCGTATGTCGGCATTTTTAAGATTCTAAGTCCTCTGGGTACTACATGGAAACAAAGACACGCCTCCATATGTTTATGTTGCCATTGAACATTCTTTAACTTTATCAGAAGGTTTTTTATTTTCTGAGTCAGTTGTAAAACATTAATAGTGTATTAATTGGAGTGCTCATTATCGCTAGCATTCAATAATTTATTCTTTCGAAATTGCAGGAGTGCATTAGATTCTGCTTTCAGTAATCTCTTAAAAACTTCTGATATATTGAAAAGTTTGTTACCTTCTTGTGTAGAGATATGATTATAAACAAGTTCAATGGATGTTCCTTCAGCCATGTCCCTTGTAGCTGCGAAAACAATAATTCATTCCAATAAATCCAGTAAACGGCTTCAGGGTGAAGGTACTAAGCGGTGCAAAATGTAAAGAAAACTTCAAACAAATCACCAAAGTACCACCACAGCTCAGGAGTTTCAATTTTTAAGTTCTATTCAGTTAAACAAGATTATTAATAACATGCATAGTAATTTGTATGATTTTTTAATGTGTGGTATTACTGATCCTGATTTATAGAAGTATTTTTTGGTTGAATTACCAACTGTTCCAACATTTAGAGGGTTTCTGAAAGTCCATAAAGACTATCAGAGTCCTAAAATGAGACCAGTTGTCTCGAGTAGAGGGTGGTTGACGGAACCACTCTCCATTTATGCTGAAAAACAACTTAAAGGGATAGTTCATATGACACATACCATAATCAGGGATACTCAAGATTTCCTTGAAACTTTCTTTGAATGTATGAATAACAACAATGAGTTGCTTGATATCTGGCTAGTAACTCTGGATGTGAAATCATTGGTTTACCATGATACCTAATACAGAGGGGATAGAATACTTGAGACAAATCTTATGTGCAAGAAATGTCAATAAGGATGAAGTGATGAAATGTATGCTGTTACTTGAGCTCATTTTGGAAAATAATGTCTTTGTATATGCAGATAATTATTATCTGCAGACCAAAGGTGTGCGATGGGAGTGCCTTTTGCGAACTCATACACCAATTTGGTCATGGCCCAATGGGAGAAGACATTCATCATGGATACAAACTATGCTGGGAATATTAAATATTACAAGAGATTTGTAGATTGTCTTCTTCCTATGGGAGGGTACAGAAGTTGATTTGTGTTTGTTTATTGAGTACCTTAACCAGACTCATTTACCACCTTTCTGAAATTTGTCGGCAAATGGTCTAGAACAGCTATTGAATTCTTGGACGTATTGGTTACGAGAAAGAAAATAGCTTTACAACATCACTGTATAGAAAGAAATGCAGGAAAAATAGTTTACTTGATCACACGAGCATGCACCCTAGACATATATATCAGAATATGGTTATCAACCAAGGACGGAGAATATCTAAATTAACGAGTGATGATATCAAATGGGAGTCAACTTTGGACACTTTGAGGAATGAATTTATTGTGAGAGGATACCCCAGGAAAGAAAGTGATATTATAAAAGATCCAGTGGTAATAGAGAAAAGAAGGGGAGACCTTATTTTAAGAAAAAGAATGTTAATGAAATTGAATCAACACAAATGATGAGGCATTCTAATTTAATTAATGCACATATTAGGTTGAATATACAATATTCAAATAACAATAGGAATATATGTAATATTATTAATAGTAACTGGGCTATTTTAACCACAAATGATGAAATTCGAACTCTGGTTGGTCCTAACCCTAGATATAGTTATCGGAACAACAAATCATTTTAAAGGCTGCTTTGCTATGAAGAAAGTAAAGGCAATAAGATAATGTTGAATAGACAAGGTACCTACCCATGCAGAAATTGCAATCAATGTTCGTACATGCAGTGTTCTAACGTTTCTATACATCCTGACAGTAAAAGAACCTGTACATTTAGACACTATGCTGACTGCAAATCTAGAGACCTTGTTTATCTGGCTAGTTATATGAAATGCACCAGCTTCTATATAGGAAAAACAAATAGGACACTGAGAGAGAGAGTGAGGGAACATGTTTATGCTATAAATTGTGAAGAAGAGACCAACGTATTAGCTAAACATGTATTAAATCATGATCTAAGCCATATATTTAGATTCGTGGTGGTAGAGTTGATTGAAAGAAGTAAGAGGTTAGGAAATATAAAGAACCATACTGAAAAGCAAGAAATAAAATGGATAAAAAGAATGTAGTCTGACAGAGGAAATGGCTTGAACGATAAGATTTCAGTGAAGCCATTCCTCAGAGATAGACCATTGAAACATTAAGAAGGAAGAGATATATTGTGTGTAAGCATATGGACACAGTTTTATATGTGTGTTATTTAGAATTTATATATAGATACTTCATGTTTACATATCTTATATATATGTAAAAGCTCTCCATTTGCACACTGTATATATATATATATATATATATATATATATATGTTTTTATATTTTGTTTTAGTGAAGGAATGCGACATATATATCTTGAAAGTTTTTATATATATAAAATTTTAAATGTGAATTGGAGTATATACACATGAACAGGAAGTACATCAATAATGAACATTATATTTATTTAGAATGAGGAATTTTCTATTTGTATATTAATTTTATATACATTTTATTTATCTAGATACTATATGTTAGGTTGATTTCCAAACATTTACTAAAGTTTTTAATGTTTTTTATTGACATTTAAGAAAGGTTTCTATATGTGGTATGTATTTAACACCATCTAGTGGCCAAAACTGATATAAATTGAGATTTTCAGTATGTTTACTTTTTGGTGCCTTTTTTGGTATTTAAAATATCCTGATAATGCTATTTGCTATATATCTGATGAAGGGTTTGGATATAACCCGAAAGCACTTACTATCTTGATTGTTCTATTTGAATAAACGAACTGCAACTTAAAAATTGAAACTCCTGAGCCGTGGTGGTACTTTGGTGATTTGTCTGAAGATATCTATCTATCTATCTATATATATATATATATATATATATACATATATAGATATATATTTGTGTGTGCGTAGATATACACAGATATATAGGTATGATAGGAAACAGCACACAAGAATGATGTATGTTCACAGGCTATGCCAATGGAAGTGAGGGGCCCAAGCAAGAATCATGTAACACGTAGCATGACCACCCCCCCCCCAGCCGGACAGAGGAAACATACACACAAACCCAGAAACAATGTAAATAGTCCACTGCTTCCCAGACCACAGGCAGGATACAGCTGGGGGGGAACACAGTGGACCCATGAAATCTAATCTTGGAACACAGACAGGAGCGTCCTTTGCAGGACACCCCAAAAATTGACATATGGGAGGAAGCCAGAGCGATGACCTTTCTGGGTGGGGTGTGTACATACCCGGAATACAAGGGTGGGAAAGCCTAATGACCCATGGGTTGAGACAACGTACGAGATGGGTCCTGTGAAGTGGAGAGTGGGCAGCGTGTAGTGGTGTGTTCAGACCCATCCTGCATCCAGATTAAGGATGAGCGCTGTAGAGGAGGTGGGGGAACTATGGGTAGCTAGTTATGGGTCTAGGTGTGCAGGTGTTGGATGAAGTGGGTTTATACGGTCAGCCCCAGGGATGTAAGCAAAAGTGTTCATTGGGCAGAGGCGTCACCCAACGAGCAGCCACACCTGCTACGAGTCCCACTGCAGCAAAGTCTAATCTACATGGCAAAGAACAGAATAACCAGATGTCAATGTATATATGTAGAGGTATGTGTGTGTATATCTAACCATAGCTACATGGAGATATACCTCTCCCTCTCCGTAGTACAAATGTATGCATACAGAGACAGAAGACATATAAATACCTACATATAGATATACACATATGCAGACACCCATACACCCATATGTTGTTAAATATATATATATATATCTATAGCAGTATATATATATATATATATATATATATATATATATATATATATATAGCAGTATATAAATATATACATGTATGCATACATATACAGATATATCTGTATATAGTAATGATATATATATATATATATATATATATATATATATATATATATATATATATGTGTGTGTGTGTGTGTTTGTAAATATACACATGTATATAACTAGGATATGATACAGCAGTTACGAATTACATATGTTCACAGGCCGTGCAAATGGGGGTGAGGGGTCCAATCAGCAAACGTGTAACATGTAGCATCAACCCCCCCCCCCCCAGCTAGACAGGTGAAACATACAGACACACAATAAAAGTAAATACACCACTGCTTCCCGGACTACAGGCAGGATACTACCAGTGGGAGAGTCCTGCCAAGTCTAATCTTGAAACAGACATGTGGGACACCCAAAAATTCAAACATTTTTGGGCTTCCTGCCATTACACTGATGTCGAACGGCAGGCCATGCATGTTCCCAGTGTACAAGGTAGGGGAAGCCTGATGATCCATGGGGCGAGACAACATACGTGATGGGTCCCGAGAAGTGGGGAGTGGGTACATTGTACTGGTGTGGCCAGACCCGACCTGCATCCGGAGTAAGAAAGAGTGCCAAAGAGGATGTGCAGTTTGGGAACTATAGGTATGAAATTATGGGCCCAGATGAGCAGGTGTTGGCTGGAGTGGGTCTTTGTGGACCACCCCAGGGATATAAGCAATAGTGTACATTGGGCAGGGCCGCCGTCCAATGGACAGCCACTCCCGCTATGAGTCCCACTGCAGCACAGTCTATTGTACATGGCAAAGAACAGAATAACCAGATGTAGATGTACAACTGTAGAGGTGTATGTGTATATATACCCATATCTACATGGAGTGAAACCTCCCCCTCTCTGTAGTAGAAATGTGTACATACAGAGACAGAATAAATACCCACATATAGATATATACATATGCAGACACCCATACATCCATATGTCATTAGACATATGTATGTATGTATGTGTGTATGTATATATATATATATATATATATATATATATATATATATATATATATATATATATATATATATATACACAGAAATATATATATATATATATATATATATATATATATATATATCTATAGAAACATATGTGTGTAAACATACACACATATATAGCTTGGATATTAATAGAATTATGTATTTAAATTACTTCTGTTAACAGGGTAAGTCTGGCTGAGCTTTTGCCTCATTTACAGCAGAGGCCTGGGGAGAAAAGCTCCCTAGAAAACAATTTATTAAATAGTAGTATACAGCAGATATATATATATATATATATATATATATATATATATATATATATATATATATATATAGCTATATGTATAGATATGTTACACCAGCTAAGGATTACATATGTTCACAGGCCATGCCAATGGGGGTGAGGGGTCCAGTCAACAAATGTGTAACACGTAGCATCAACCCCCCCCCCACCTAGACAGGTGAAACAGTCAAACACACGATACAAGTAAACACACCACTGTTTCCCCGACCACAGGCAGGATACTACCAGTGGGAGAGACCTGCCAAGTCTAATCTTGAAATAAAGACATCAATGTCCCTTGTGGGACACCCAAAAATTAATGATCATCGGAGTCGGTCCCTGTAACGATTTATCTAACCAGGCTGTATACATACACGGACCAGTAGGTTGTGCAAGCCTGATGATCTATGGGTCCTGACACGTGGAGAGTGGGCAGTGTGTAGTTAGACCCCACCTGCACCCACAGTAAGGATGAGTGCTATAGAAGAGGGGCAGGTAAAGGAACTATGGGTATGCAGTTATGGGCCTAGGCATGCAGGTGTTGGCTGGCGCAGTTGTATTCGGACCGCCCTGGGGATGTAAGTAGTATTGCGAATTGGGCAGAGTTTACGCCCATACCTTTCAACCTGTAAGAGCAAAACCACTGGACAGAACCTAAACTGTTGGGGGGACAAATAGGGACAGAAAGCACATATTCCACTTACAACCTTAGAAAGCTGATAGAATAATAGGTTATGCATAAGCATGACTCGTCTGAAGGATGTGGAGTCTTAAACCCAATTACTTGCCTGTATTTAATGGCATCAGCTCCCAGGTAATTGCCAGACAGGTGCAGATTGTAAGAGGAACACACCAGTGTTATGAAGCAAACTCTGGACAGCCCGCAGATTCTGTACAGTCAACAGGCATGCTTTTGCCTAATGGGCAGCCATTCCCTGTATGGGTCCCACCGCAGCATAGTACAGTTTACATTGCAAAGTACGGTATAACCATATTGCTGTTGCATAACCCACTACACAACACCTACGAACACATGGTCACAACACCACACTGTAGGCATGTAAGCCGATGTAATAGGCTTCACAAGGTATTATTGTAGTCCTCACCCCCACCCAGGGGTGTGAGTGTCCAATGCAAACACCAAATGCAGTGCATATGCACAGCTGTTGTCGTAGACAACATGGCCAGCTGTGGACCTCTCCTGCAGCCATCCTGCACATCCCTGGATAATCCCCCTACTAACACCTCCCCTTTGTGCCCCTTGCACACCACATACCTATCAGCCCCTGTTCCATTTCTATTAATGTCTGCGGGTACATGTAGGTGACACCCTCTTCCCCCAATATATCGCAAGTATCTGGAACCCCAACCCACATGTAATGTCACAGCTGTCCCACAGGACACATGTAACTAACACATGAAGGAACACCACAAGCACACCTGGCGCAGCAAAGGCTCACCACCTTGTGACCCCCCCCCTCACATGCTATACCACATTAACTAGTGATGCCGACACCTCTTGTCCTACCTCGCATGCAAATCCCAGCATCCGACATACCTTCCCTATTACTCCCCATCCAGTTATCCCTACGGGCTGTTATACAGTTACAGTGTCTCCCCCACTACCTATCTACCTACTCCTTAGCTATTCACCTCTACTGTACCACACGGGTATGGAATAACTACACCTACCCTGAATACCTGCATGTAACCTATCCAGACCTGTGAAACAGGAATCCAACCTCACCTTAAACTGACTTTTGTCAACAGTCATACCTGACATGTAAACCTGACCTAAGCAAGGATAATACCAACAGTTTAACGTAAACTAAGCATGATTAATGGGGGACGTAGCTATGTTATGTCTGTTACCCTCTATGAATGTGAACACCCCAGTATTAATTGGGATAAGTAGCTGGGGTCAAAGTGGAGCTTTACACCCCAGGCCACCACTGACAATGGACAAGCATACAGTCTGAGTGTCCCGGTTGACAGATGTGGACAAAATACACAATGTTGCATGTGTGTATGCGGGAGCAAGCGGGCGTAAGCTTGTTTGGCCCCCAGTATGCGAATACCACACTGGTGAAGTAATGTAGAGGCTAACTGAGTGCAAGACACTGCAACCAGAAGTCAGTAATGCTGTGCTTCGCACATAAAAGCACATACCCACCTACAAATGTTCTACAATGCCTTAGTTATTCTGTAGCCAACAGCTGCTGTTGTGGCCATTAACAAAATAATCTGTACTGTCAGATTGCAAACCCCCGACCCTGCACACTATACTGCACACTATAGTAGATGTGAGTTCTCCTAAGCCATGGCGGATGCACATTCAGTTGCTGTGATCACAAACGCATCATCCAGCACAGGCATCCAACAGTATAGGAAATGTATATAAGTGTGTAGATGAATACCAGAACACGTGTCCATTGCTCATCCACAGTATTATGAGCAGTCTATGTGCAGCACAGGACAGCGCCTGTACAATCATACTATGAGAACAGTAGTCCAGCATAATGCCGAAGGGAGTAATGATAAACGGTGCACAATGTGGGTGTGTGTGAGCGTGCTTCTTGCATAGTATGTCACACCTGGAGCAGTGTTTCCGTGGAACCAGGAGATGAGGCTGGCCAGGTGTGTGAGCAAACCGCTGCTACACAATACCCTAGCAGGATGCTACCAGTGGGAGAAACACTGTAGACCAGCTAGGTCTACTCTTGAGACAACAGCAGGTCCGTCCCTAGCGAGATGAACCAGCAGTTGTGGGTCACATCGATGTCACCACCAGTATCGGAGGAGGATCAAGGGAAGGCTGGTACGTACGTCGACTAAACGGATGAAGAGCCTGCAGACGCTTGGGTGGGGACAGTATACTGGAGGTGTACTGAGACGTGCAGAGAGGAAAATGTGTGGATGTGTGGTATGGCAGGGCTAGCAACCGGGGAATGGATGGATGCTGTGTACTTGGAGCTCAGGGCCCAGGGGAAGGGAACATGGGTATGTCATTATGGTAGACATATATGCAAACTAAGCAAAATAGCAATAGTGTAGTGGCCAGAGCATCTGCCTAATGCGCACACATTCCTGGGTCGAGTCCCACTGCAGCACATCCTATTTTCCATGTGATATCCATATGTTAACTTTGTTGTGCTGTATATCCTACTAAGTAACATTTATATTTGCACAGGAGTACTGCGTTAAATGCACATGTGAAGTGTCATAATGACTAAGGCACTAGTATGCATGTGTAAGTGCATAACAGCAGTAGTACGCATGGATAAGCAGTTGTAAGTGTGTGTATGTGTATTCACGCAGGGGTAAGCATTGCCTACATAGATTGAGCTAAGTAGATGCTAGCTGAGTGTAAGGAAAAGCAACCAGAGGTTAGCATTGCTTAGCTCTGCGCAAACCCGTGCACACCCGCATACGACCGCTCAAATGTCCCTAACTCTCTCTGTATCTGACAGCCGGTGTTCTGCCCTGAAACACAATATACAGCCTCTGGAAGGCCCACACCCAGGAAGCTGCACATCATACACTACATGATTTACCATTAAACCATGACAGATGTACATAACCACTCATTCCACATACATATCATCCAGCACAATCAGTCAACACCACAGGGAATGTAGTAATAACACACCACACAACCACTTAATGCA